>NC_088709.1:11758309-11760809 GCF_963576615.1 Watersipora subatra
TAGCTCTGTTTATGTGTGCTGGCTGTATAAACTAGCTCTGTTTATGTGTGCTGGCTGTATAAACTAGCTCTGTTTATGTGTGCTGGCTGTATAAACTAGCTCTGTTTATGTGTGCTGGCTGTATAAACTAGCTCTGTTTATGTGTGCTGGCTGTATAAACTAGCTCTGTTTATGTGTGCTGGCTGTATAAACTAGCTCTTTTTATGTGTGCTGGCTGTATAAACTAGCTCTGTTTATGTGTGCTGGCTGTATAAACTAGGCTCTTTTTATGTGTGCTGGCTGTATAAACTAGCTCTGTTTATGTGTGCTGGCTGTATAAACTAGCTCTTTTTATGTGTGCTGGCTGTATAAACTAGCTCTGTTTATGTGTGCTGGCTGTATAAACTAGCTCTGTTATGTGTGCTGGCTGTATAAACTAGCTCTGTTTATGTGTGCTGGCTGTATAAACTAGCTCTGTTTATGTGTGCTGGCTGTATAAACTAGCTGTTTATGTGTGCTGGCTGTATAAACTAGCTCTGTTTATGTGTGCTGGCTGTATAAACTAGCTCTGTTTATGTGTGCTGGCTGTATAAACTAACTCTGTTTATGTGTGCTGGCTGTATAAACTAGCTCTGTTTATGTGTGCTGGCTGTATAAACTAGCTCTGTTTATGTGTGCTGGCTGTATAAACTAGCTCTGTTTATGTGTGCTGGCTGTATAAACTAGCTCTGTTTATGTGTGCTGGCTGTATAAACTAGCTCTGTTTATGTGTGCTGGCTGTATAAACTAGCTCTGTTTATGTGTGCTGGCTGTATAAACTAGCTCTTTTTATGTGTGCTGACTGTATAAACTAGCTCTGTTTATGTGTGCTGGCCTGTATAAACTAGCTCTGTTTATGTGTGCTGGCTGTATAAACTAGCTCTGTTTATGTGTGCTGGCTGTATAAACTAGCTCTGTTTATGTGTGCTGGCTGTATAAACTAGCTCTTTTTATGTGTGCTGACTGTATAAACTAGCTCTGTTTATGTGTGCTGGCTGTATAAACTAGCTCTGTTTATGTGTGCTGGCTGTATAAACTAGCTCTGTTTATGTGTGCTGGCTGTATAAACTAGCTCTTTTTATGTGTGCTGGCTGTATAAACTAGCTCTTTTTATGTGTGCTGGCTGTATAAACTAGCTCGGTTTATGTGTGCTGGCTGTATAAACTAGCTCTGTTTATGTGTGCTGGCTGTATAAACTAGCTCTTTTTATGTGTGCTGGCTGTATAAACTAGCTCTTTTTATGTGTGCTGGCTGTATAAACTAGCTCTTTTTATGTGTGCTGGCTGTATAAACTAGCTCTTTTTATGTGTGCTGGCTGTATAAACTAGCTCTGTTTATGTGTGCTGGCTGTATAAACTAGCTCTTTTTATGTGTGCTGGCTGTATAAACTAGCTCTTTTTATGTGTGCTGGCTGTATAAACTAGCTCTGTTTAATGTGTGCTGGCTGTATAAACTAGGCTCTTTTTATGTGTGCTGGCTGTATAAACTAGCTCTTTATGTGTGCTGGCTGTATAAACTAGCTCTGTTTATGTGTGCTGGCTGTATAAACTAGCTCTGTTTATGTGTGCTGGCTGTATAAACTAGCTCTTTTTATGTGTGCTGGGCTGTATAAAACTAGCTCTGTTTATGTGTGCTGGCTGTATAAACTAGCTCTGTTTATGTGTGCTGGCTGTATAAACTAGCTGTTTATGTGTGCTGGCTGTATAAACTAGCTCTTTTTATGTGAGCTGGCTGTATAAACTAGCTCTTTTTATGTGTGCTGGCTGTATAAACTAACTCTTTTTATGTGTGCTGGCTGTATAAACTAGCTCTTTTTATGTGTGCTGGCTGTATAAACTAGCTCTGTTTATGTGTGCTGGCTGTATAAACTAGCTGTTTATGTGTGCTGGCTGTATAAACTAGCTCTGTTTATGTGTGCTGGCTGTATAAACTACTGTGTTTATGTGTGCTGGCTGTATAAACTAGCTGTTTATGTGTGCTGGCTGTATAAACTAACTCTTTTTATGTGTGCTGGCTGTATAAACTAGCTCTTTTTATGTGTGCTGGCTGTATAAACTAGCTCTGTTTATGTGTGCTGGCTGTATAAACTAAGCTCTGTTTATGTGTGCTGGCTGTATAAACTAGCTGTTTATGTGTGCTGGCTGTATAAACTAGCTCTGTTTATGTGTGCTGGCTGTATAAACTAGCTCTGTTTATGTGTGCTGGCTGTATAAACTAGCTCTTTTTATGTGTGCTGGCTGTATAAACTAGCTCTTTTTATGTGTGCTGGCTGTATAAACTAGCTCTTTTTATGTGTGCTGGCTGTATAAACTAGCTCTGTTTATGTGTGCTGGCTGTATAAACTAGCTCTGTTTATGTGTGCTGGCTGTATAAACTAGCTCTTTTTATGTGTGCTGGCTGTATAAACTAGCTCTTTTTATGTGTGCTGGCTGTATAAACTAGCTGTTATGTGTGCTGGCTGTATAACTAGCTGTTTATGTGG